>NC_045548.1:8254695-8282195 GCF_009769535.1 Thamnophis elegans
TCTTGAGAGGGAGCCTCCCGGAAGTTCCAGAAGTCCAGAAATGGGCCTGTTTCTCTTCTCCGGATGGCCTCCGGAGCCTGGGGGAGGCTGTTTTTTGCCCTCCCAGAGGCTCGAGGAAAGCCTCCGGAGCCCGGGGAGGGTGAAAACTCCCCCCCTCACCCGCCGTGGTGCAGGAGGCCAACTAGGCCACGCCCATCCAGCAACCAGGCCGAGAACCCATTGCTAAAATTTTTGAAGCCAAGCCCTGCCTGGAAGATGTCCATTTTGATGAGACAGACCAAAACTAACGGAGTCAATATAAAATGCTTGGGTCTGTGTTTCTTCATGCACATCAAATGATTTTTCGGCTTCACCAGTTGTGCACGCTGACCATTTACCCATAGCTTGCTCTTTCTGTGTGGTCCTTCCATGGTGCTTGCAAAATGGCCATTCCCATCTTCGGTTTCGCTCAAACTGGATTTCTTTGGGGGGGGGGGTACAGACGGTACAAACAAAAATCATCTGGTTTAGTTTACAGCTTTACTCTGAGAACGGATACATGCTTGCACTCAACAGCTTTTTTGGGGGAGGGGGAGGGAACTCTTGCAAACTTTTTTATATTGTAATTTTCTATTGCATAAGGAAGACTTATAGACAAAGATCTAAAGCTCTAATATCTTCTGTCAGTATCCCTCAGTGTGAACATAAAAATAATCAGACTTTTTTTTCATAAGGAAACCTTTTGCATCTGCAAGACAGAAAACAGACTTATTTTTTATCAGGTGTGTGTGTTACCTGAAAAGAGTGGGAGGGGGGGAAATGTGTCCTTGATTTAAAGATAAGCTTTGTTCAGTTATTCTACTTTTCTGGAACGAATGTGTATATTAGAGGAGGGGAAGAGGGAGAGGGGAACTATTTTTTGTAGCATATGTCCATTCCATATGGTTTTGCAACAACATTCTCATAAAAATGTGAAAGACAAATCCACTGCGTGTCTGTCCATGTGTTTGTGTTGACTATAAATTTGGTTTGGTTGCATACAATGATCTATAAAGCAATGCTTAAAAACATTTGGCAAAATCTCCTGTAATACCAAAACTGGTTGGAGCAAAAACTCTAATAAATTTGTCCTCTATTTGTTGCTCCTATTCCCTATCTGTCTGCCTTTTTTGCCTGTTCTTATTCCAGCCATTCATCATGAAATTTACAAATATCCAGACAAGTATAAAATGAAGAATGTCTATGGAGATTCTCAGTCATCCAGGTTATAGTTGTTCCAAAGGTGCTTTTTCAAGAGGCAACTGGACTTTCTGGTTTTTCTTTGAACATGTTTCACTTCTCATCCAAGAAGCTTCTTCAGTCTTCAAGAAGCTTCTTAAACGAGAAGTTAAATGTCTTCAGACAAAATCCAGTTGCCTTTTGAAAAAATCACCTTTGGGATAAAATTAAGAATACATTAAGGCAGAAGGTTTTATCCCCAAGGATAAAACACCCAGACACACACTGAGCAATGTGGTATATGCAATGCGCTGCAGGACATGTGCAGATCTGCATCTTGGTGAAACAAAACAACGACTTCAAATATGCACGGCGCAGCTCAGAAGAATAGCAATAGCAATAGCAATAGCAGTTAGACTTACATACCGCTTCATAGGGCTTTCAGCCCTCTCTAAGCGGTTTACAGAGTCAGCATATCGCCCCCACAATCTGGGTCCTCATTTCACCCACCTCGGAAGGAGGGAAGGCTGAGTCAACCCTGAGCCGGTGAGATTTGAACTGCTGAACTGCTGAACTAGCAGTCAGCTGAAGTGGCCTGCAGTACTGCACTCTACCCACTGCGCCACCTCGGCCCATCATTCAGCAATCCATCTGCATCGGAAAGACAAAGGTCACTCTTTTGAAAACAGCAAAGTCCATATTCTGGACAAAGGGGGCCACTGGTTTGAAAGAGGGATCAAAGAGGCCTTCTATATTAAAATTGAACAGTCCTCTCTCAACAGAGGGGGAGGGACACAACACCATCCATCCCGTCTACAATGCGGTCCTTTCAGGAGTCCCAAGAAGGCTCCTCACACATTTGCACTCTGATTCAGGTGGCCCTGAGACAGTGGTAGGTTTCAAAAAATTTTGGAACCTCTTCTGTAGGTGCGGCCTGCTTTCCGGGTCCACTGGTGGAACCTCTTCTAACCGGTTCGGTAGATTTGACGAACTGGTTCTACCAAATAGGTGCGAACCAGGGGTGGGTTTCTCGCCCCGTTCTGACCGGTTTGGTTGGAACGGGGCCAGCGGCGTCCTGGTGCACGCGCGCAGTGCACGCATGCGTACTAGCACCTGTGCGATGCTCCAGCTGCTCCTGGAGGATCGCGCAGGTGCTGTATGCGTTCTGCACATGCGTGGAAGCGCAGAACTTGTCAAAACCGGGTAAGAAACGCGGGCGGGCGGGTGGATCCTTCGGCGTTCCCGGAAGTTACTTACTTCTGGGTTCGTCGACCAATCGGTTCGCGGGGACCGCCGCAAACCGCCTGAAACCCACCCCTGGTGCGAACTGGTAGGAACCCACCTCTGCCCTGAGAGTACAGATAACCCGCCAAGTGGCCACAATACTCTCAGAGAGCAAATGATCGACTTTCACAGTGATAACAACTTGATGACTGCTAAGGAATATAAATCCTTCCCATTCCCCACCATTCAGCCAGAACTGAAGAAGCTTCTTGGATAAGCAGAGAAACATTTTCAAGAGGGAACCCCCCCCTTTCCCCCCCCAAGAAAGTCCAGTTGCCTTTTGAAAAGCACCTTTGGGTAGAAACAGTTCCTAAAACAGCAGGTGGGACAAAAAGAAAAGCAAATTGATGATACAATGAAATTGCACGTCTATAATTTCTCCTTTCAAATACTTGAAAACCCTGCGGGAAGAGAGGACTGCAGAAAGATCCATCTGCACATAGGGAAGGGCTACGCAAAAGGCCTAAAGTATAATTTTCAGGGGGAAATATTCCCAGCTGCAGCCTGAAAAAAACATCTGTCCCACAACCTAGCTGGTAAATGTGTATGGCTGTGTTTGCCCAAGAGTGTACACAGTGCGTTTAATATTTCTCCTTGGCGCTATAAGAAAGGAAGATGCATTTTTAAATATCATTTCAAAGGAAGATAAAAGTACTAAAATTTATTAGGTTGACAGAACACGACAAAAGCTTGTATTAGCAGTTGGGCTGGGAACTTTCCATCCATTTCTCTAATTAGTGTTTGACAGGCCAAGCTGTTTTATGTGGTAAGAATTTATCAGGGATGGAAATAGTACACAGAAGTATATGGTTGTTGATATAACAACCGTTTTTCATCACGTCAGAAAGGGAACAGGTGCTCCATTGAAGTCACAGCAAAGGTTTCTTTGAAGCGAGCAGTGATTGATGGCGCATGTTGTTCAGAAGAGCTGCCCGATTGATTCTGTGTGTATTTGATCCAGCTGATTACATACGTTTGTGGCTACAGTGCAAGTAATCTCCCAGCTCTTGGCATTGTGGCATTGCAACCAGAATGGTAGAAGCTGATAATTTAAAAATAAACATTATAATCATGCCTTAATTCCCAATTTGATGACAGAAGCTCATGCCATGCTAAGGAACAACTTTTGGACCAAAACTCAGCTCTTGTGTGGTTGATTGTGCCATCATGCTATCCCAGAGCGTGTGTGTGTGTGTTAGGGGAAGTGCTGAATATAGTTAAGCATGCTCAGCATAACCTCAGATTGGAAAATAGCATATCAGTGGAAAAGAGTCACGAAGAACAGTCTGAAGTTGCAGCTTGAGGCTACGTTCTGTTGAACTTACGAAGTTCTTAGTGACTCACATGATTCCATGGATGCTTTTTAAAAATAAAAAAGAATTGGAGAGCTGGAGCATCAGATTAAGCAGAGTTAGAGCAGCAGATTCAGACCCAGGAGAGGAATCAACGTTTTAAACTTTTGCCTTTCACTACAATTCTTTTGGAATCGCTTTGCTGAACACCTAATTACCACAATACTGTCTTACGTCGAAGGATATTTACCCATGTATTACTATTATCCTTCTCATACTTTCTATTACTTTCTCCTATTTGTACCTTATTATATTACATTATTTATTGTTTATATGTACACTGAGAACTTAGGCACTGGATACAAATTCTTTGTGTGTCTAATCATTTGGCCAAAAAAAGGATTCTATTCCATTCCTAAATATTTCTCTTTTTACCCACCTGCTACTTGCATTTTCAAATTCAATTCAATTCAATTCAAATTCAATTCAATTTTGGGAAAGAGAAAGGTACAGAGAGAGTTTTTGCTAGATGGATAAGGGTCTCACTTCCTAGATGTCCAACTTTTATTGTTCTCCTTGGGTAAATGAATATGGACTTTACCAGTGGTGGGTTTCAAAAATTGCTCGAACCTACTCTGTGGGTGTGGCCTCCTTTGTGGGAGTGGCTTGCCGCCCATGTGACCGGATGGGAATGACTTGCTGCCCATGTGACCGGATATGAAGATGCCGACGACACTTGTCAGAACCACCTTAAATTACCTCATACACAGCACTGGCATGCATAAGAATATGATGTAAACTTGTTTTTTAAAAGGCATCTTTGGTTTGCGTTAAAACAACTTCAACACACGCAATGTTCTGATTGCACCACAAACGCAGTAGTCATCCTTACCTTTCACAGAGGCACTGAGTTTTATAAATATGAGCATGATAGTGTAGAATAATCATATCCAAGGACCAGTGGTGGGTTTCAAAATTTTTTGGAACATCTTCTGTAGGTGTGGCCTGCTTTCCGGGTCCACTGGTGGAACCTCTTCTAAGCGGTTCGGTAGATTTGACAAACCGGTTCTACCAAATAGGTGCGAACTGGTAGGAGCCCACCTCGGGACTTTATATAAGATCTCATTCTTGTTAGCATAGATTGTAAGCAAGCATGAATTACTCAGCCACCAACAACACACGTTTACTCCTTACTTTCTCCTCTGTACCATTCACTCCCATTTTTGTTTTCCAACTTAGTTGCAAATATACTGAATAGTTATCGCAAAGAACATGCAGCATCATTTACAATAACAACAATGAAAAAATAGGTGTCTGGATGGGGAGGATCTCTGTTGAAGAAGTACATTAGTCACAATAGACTACATTGGATGGTATATGCCTTCTTACACTGTTTTTTCAAAATTATTATTAAACCAAGGATAGGATTGCTGAAGTCCATTTTCCTTTAATGAACTCCATCTACCATCAATCATGACCTGCTGGCCCAGTGGTGGGTTTCAATTTTTTTGGGAACCTACTCTGTGGGTGTGGCCTCCTTTGTGGGAGTGGCTTGCCAGCCATGTGCTCGCTCTCTCTATCTATCTATCTATCTATCTATCTATCTATCTATCTATCTATCTATCTATCTATCTATCTATCTTTCCTTCCTTTTGTCTCTCTGTCCCTTTTTTCTTTTTTTCTTTCACCTCTCTCTCACTCTTTTTCTTTCTTTCTTTTTTCTTTCTTTCTTTCTTCCTCTCTCTCTCTCTCTCTCTCTCTCTCTCTCTCTCTCTCTCTCTCTCTCTCTCTCTCTCTGTCAGTCTGTCTATCTCTCTGTGTGTGTTTGTGTGGCAGTGGTGGGTTTCAAAAAAATTTGGACCCTCTTCTGTAGGTGTGGCCTGCTTTCCGGGTCCACTGGTGGAACCTCTTCTAACTGGTTTGGTAGATTTGATGAACCGGTTCTACTGAATAGGTGCAAACTGGTAGGAACCCACCTCTGTGCTGGCCCTGCTGTTTTTAGTAATGGGTTATGGAATCCAACACTTATCTGGAGGAAGGGACATTACTGAACAGAAAAAAATATGAAAAACCAAGACTGGTTTGCCTATAGCTAAGTGTGGTTTTGATTATTTTGAAATCACAGGTAGGTTTTCTGAATGATGTCACTTGAGAACAGCTGAGCTTCCTCCCCCCTTTTCCTTTACAGTTCTGTAATTCGGTAAGTCCCAGTATGGTCTATAGTATTTTAAAGAAGACAAAGGCAGGAATTCAGAGGAAAAAAATGACTGCAACCTGAAGCTTTGGACCGGAAAGGTTTATGCTTTGATGTCCCTGGAACACAATACGTCTAGTGACACCTGCCCAGATCTTTAGTAAAACTCATCCAGGCTTTACAAAACTGCAGCTTTGTGATCTGTCCTTTAGTAAGGCTGCCTATAGGAAATACTATAGGCCAGTGTTTCTCAACCTTGGCAACTTGAAGATGTCTGGACTTCAACTCCCAGAATTCCCCAGCCAGCGAATGCTGGCTGGGGAATTCTGGGAGTTGAAGTCCAGACATCTTCAAGTTGCCAAGGTTGAGAAACACTGCTATAGGCACTTCTACCGTTGTACAAACTCCTTGCATTTTTAACAAGTCCTGATCCAATTTCTCGAGAGCTGACAGGAATCAGTCAAATGTCTGCCTCAAAAACCAAGCTGCTAACTTTAAAAGATTCTGACCTCAGAGTCATCCCTAGAGGATATGAAGCCATATAGGACCAAATGTGTTTTGAAATCACTAGCGAAGAAACCAAGGTCTCATTTCAGTTTTGCAGGAATATACAGCAAGGAGAGAGAGAGAGAGAGAGAAAAAAAAACAAAATTAAAAGGGAAATACTTTTTTCCCCGGCAAAGGATATTAACATTGATCCTCGGCAGTCAATAAAATGTGACGATTGCTTGCAGAATATATTCTCCACCTCTGCATTTTTGACGTAAGGATCTATTTACAAAAGACTGTTTTAATTGCCATGAAGTTGCTAACATTTTGCAACACAATCCCATCCATACACCGTAGCTGATCGTAACTGTAAAATTATGTAGAATAAACTGATTGCAGGAAGATGATTTATTTTTTTAAAAATGACCAAAATGCCAGTTTTATGCTTCTAATCGGGATGTAAATGTGACTCCAGAGTAAGTCTAGATATTGGCCATGTGCCAAATACCAAATACAACAGTGGACTTCCTGTAGAAACAGCACAATTTTTTTGGTTTTGTAAGGTACACAGGTACGCATGCAGCCTAGGAAAATTCGCTGTATTCACATCTGGCTCCTCTGCTTTTGGTGGCTGTTCTCTGGCCACTACTTTCCTGAAAGAGAACAACATCATTGCAGTGCCCTGTGTAGAATAGCACATTATTATTTTATTCCCTATGTTGACAGCTGTTTAGTTTTAGGGACAATCACTCATGGAGAAAATCTGTCTACGTGGTTGCGAAGAGTAGGCACTGTCATGACGGCATATAATCAATCAATTTTAAAATTGCTGCAATTTATTTAGCAAGTTTCCCGTGGTTCGCCCATGAGGCCAATGTTGAGAAAAGACAAGACACAACCTTTCTCGGGATGGAGCGACCCAGATTGGGGGTCTGAGAGCCCCTTTTATTGAGATAGGACAAAGGCAGGAGGAGCAATAGCATGTGATAAAAAACAGCCTGTAAAAGTACAATTTCTAATCTACTGCTCAGTCTATATATGGTCAAATTCTGGACGTCAATGGTAGGGCACATCTCAGAATGTTATGTTATGCACTATCAAGATGTTATGGCGTTCTAGGAGTTTGTTTTCTCCTGTGTGGTTCAGCGTGACTCTGCATGCCCTGGATGAACTGGGCCATGGGGGACACACACCTACACAAGGAACTATATTACAACACAAGTTATAGACTGATTCAATGTATATAATATTAATGGGCTATCAGTTTAATGGTAAACTATCTTGGAATATATTTTACAGAGCAATCGCAGTAGCACTTAGACTTATATACTGCCTCATAGTGCTTTACAGCCCTCTCTAAGTGGTTTTACAGAGTCAGCATATTGCCCCCAACAATCTGGGTCCTCATTTTACCAACCTCGGAAGGATGGAAGGCTGAGTCAACCTTGAACTGGTCAGGATCGAACGCTCGGCAGTGGCGAGAGTTAGCCTGCAATACTGTTTTCTAACCACTGCACCACCACAACTCTTTATTTATACTTTATCTACAAATATTTTAATGAACATGTTTCTTCCTCATTCTCTCGAAGTCAATGGCATAGCATCTTGTTTTATCATAGGATAACCTGGTTTTTTTCTAGGACATTCTCTTTTAAAAATCTGAAAAGTAAGTTTATCTTATGTGCATAATGAGACCTATTCTTTATGTTCCAAGTTAAAGTTGGTAGAACTCTGGTTTTTAAACCAGTAAAAGAGATTTGGCGCATCTCAACTATCTATTTATCTATTGCTTATAAACCTATTCGGCACCTCTGCTTGATACTGTTTCAACAAAATGAGTACAGGAACTACAAGTGAAACTCGAAAAATCAGAATATCGTGCAAAATTTCATTTATTTCAGTAATGCAACTTAAAAGGTGAAACTAATATATGAGATAAGACTCATTACATGCAAAGCAAGATAGTTCAAGCCGTGGTTTGTCATAATTGTGATGATTATGGCATACAGCTCATGAAAACCCCAAATCCACCAACTCAGAAAATTAGAATATTACATGCAATCAATAAAACAAGGATTGTACATAGAACAATATCGGACCTCTGAAAAGTATAAGCATGCATATGTACTCAGTACTTGGTTTGGGCCCCTTTTGCAGCAATTACTGCCTCAATGCGGCGTGGCATGGAAGCTATTAGCCTGTGGTATTGCTGAGGTGTTATGGAAGACCAGGATGCTTCAATAGCGGCCTTCAGTTCTTCTGCATTGTTCGGTCTCATGTCTCTCATCTTTCTCTTGGAAATGCCCCATAGATTCTCTATGGGGTTCAGGTCAGGCGAGTTTGCTGGCCAATCAAGTACAGTAATCCCACGGTCATTGAACCAGGTTTTGGTGCTTTTGGCAAAAGTTGCTCTCATCAGAAAAGAGGACTTCGGACCACTGAGCAACACGACTTTGGACTACTATGTTTCATTAAGACCAGGTGCAGTACCTGGCATTGCCAGAGAGGGCAGAGTTGGCTGCACAATTTGGACTGATCCAGACTCAGGTCAAAATATGGCTCCAGAACCGGAGTTCTAAATTTAAGAAATTGCACAAAAATGGAGAGGTTCCCTTGGAACACAGCCCAAATAACATGGGCTTGCAATTCCCCACCATCTCCCACCCTTTGGGACAGTAATACTCATAATAACCCAGCCACCAGGAGCCAAATCCCCCAGCCACTCTCTTATACCTCTCCCCCAAGCTACCTGGAAGATCAGAATTCTTGATTCCATCATCAGAATCTGAATGGGCCTCACATACAACAACAGGGACCTCCGCCCACTTCTGGCTCTATGCATCATCCATCTCTACGCGGCCGTCTACCAGGAGATTTTGGAGCACTTCATGCTTCCTTCGCTGATGAGCTTTAGGGGGACGCTGGCTTCATTTTCCAGCTGCCCACACTGCCAAAAGCACCAAAAACTGATTCAATGACTGTGGGATTACTGTGCTTGATTGGCCAGCAAACTGGTCTGACCTGAACCTCATAGAGAATCTGAAAACTGAAACTCTTTCCTGAATCCATGGCCTTGGAAGCCAGTTCTGCTACCAATGAGAGTTTTTGCTCCAAAATGCCTGTTTGTGTCATCTGGGGATTTCAGCTCAATAGGGAGAATCCAGTCTATACATTTGATACTCCAGAAGAATGGTCCTGGGAGCATCAGTTAGCTCTAAGAACAATCTGCCTTGTGGAAACGGCCGAAGATGAATTCCATGCTGTGGAGATTTTGGCACCAAACGGTACTCCTGCCTCTCCCCCTTTGTCAATGGGCCATTAAGAAGGCCAAGCTAGTTCCTTTACATAATACAGACATCTCCACTTCAGCTACAGCGGGTATGGGATTAAGGCACTTTACCACATGGCATCTGAGAACTCAACCAAACCTGGAT
Source organism: Thamnophis elegans (assembly GCF_009769535.1). Taxonomy (NCBI): domain Eukaryota; kingdom Metazoa; phylum Chordata; class Lepidosauria; order Squamata; family Natricidae; genus Thamnophis; species Thamnophis elegans. Next base: position 8,264,586 of record NC_045548.1, read on the forward strand.
TCAAAACACAGCCTAGAGAGTTGCCCCTGCATGGCCCCATGGGAGTCTGACAACTAATCAGAATGCATTTCTTACACAGGAACAGGAAACAGAGAGGTGGGACTGAACAGGTTATAAAAAGCGTAGCAAGCCCCTCCCTCAGCCCTTCTCTTCTTCTCCACCAACAATGAAGCATGTGATCACCTTTTCTGTTCAGGGCTCAAGCCTTGTGGTCCTGTCCAACAATAAACCATCTTTCCAAGCAGCCTCCATGTCTCCAGTGTCTTTTTCCCCACTTGGAGCCGAACCCAGAAGGACATTTCTTTCATCAATTGGCGACCCAGATGGGACTCCAAGCTAACCTAACCAATGGATATGGCCCAGGTAAGCCTCCCATGCCAGCAGAGACCCCATTGATGTTCTTTATGCATATATTTAAAATTTTAGTTAAATGTTGTCTCCACCCAGATTTATCCTGCATTGCTCAAGGAGTAGTAATGAAGCCACAAATGAGCAGTCCTAGCAAGATACTCTGAAAATACAATAAAAAACTGTCTAGCATCTCCAATCCTGTATTTCAGGATTGGGGTTTTGTAATGGTAAAAATAAAGTTGATAAAGAAATAACATTTGGGGTTGGTTGAGTTGGTGTATGCCAATCTTTTTCAACTCTCCCTACAGATTGTGTGGTTGGTTCAGAGAATTACTCACTTGCTCTGCCATCAAGATCGGCAGTTTTGATTAGCCGTTCGAAAGTGATTTATAACTTGACAGCTCTCCAAACTGTCAACTGTCAGCAAATCATTCCCTGCTGTTTCAGCTAAGGTGGTAAACGGCACCACTTTCTCAACTTTAGCACTTCATCCGGAGTAATTAATACCAACACATTTCCAAACTCAATACTAACTTCTTTTGTGCCAAGGTGTATAGCAGTCTATACTACTGGTGTAGTCAAGCTTTCAGACTCTTTCACCAGGATGAACAGGGAAATAAATGTCTTGTGATTGCTTAAAGCAGTGTTTTTCAACCTTTTTTGTGCAAAGGCACACTTTTTTCATGAAAAAAATCACGAGGCACACCACCATTAGAAAATGTTAAATTTTTTTAACTCTGTGCCTATATTGACTATATATAAAGTAATTTTCCCACGGCACACCTTACACTATGTCACGGCACACTAGTGTGCCGCGGCACAGTGGTTGAAAAACACTGGCTTAAAGGCTAACCAATTTTATCACAGCCTGAACTTCCATGAATCAGAACCTGAAGTAGCGTTTAATACGCTACAAGACTCTTTCATGTCTGCCAACACAGACTTAACGTTCCTAGACCTCTGTAATTTAAAACAGCAAATTCAATATAGCTCTGGTTTTATTCAAGATAATGCTTACCTTCAGAATTTCTACTTAATTCTAAGGCTCTGCTCTGGGACATAACATCTGGAAAAGAAGAGAAATAGATCTTGCACAGTGTCCACACCTCTGTGAAAGAAAATGCCGTAGATTACTTAGCCACCATAGATATAGATTACAGCCTTCCATCAAGCCTAATTAGCTCTTTGCCAGGGAAGTGGGAAGGTTGACAGAACAGAACAGAACAGAAATTTTCAGGTGGTCCTCAAGTCACAACCATTAGTTTAGTGACCATTCAAAGCAGTGGTGGGTTTCAAAAATTGTTGGAACCTACTCTGTGGGTGTGGCCTCCTTTGTGGGAGTGGCTTGCCACCCATGTGACTGGATATGAAATTATGAATTAGTACTTAGGTTGGCCCAAGTAGTTATTCAGAAACTCTGGCATTGAAGCATGCAAGTCTTAAAGCTGTCAAGTTACAAGATCCTTGTACCCCTAACCCTTTAGAAAAAAAACCCCAGGGGTGTTCAAACTTGACAGCTTTAAGACTTGTGGACTTCAACTCCCAGAATTCCTCCTCCAGTCACGTTGGCTCAGGAACTCTTGGCATTGAAGCATGCAAGTCTTAAAGCTGTCAAGTTACAAGATCCTTGCACCCCTAACCCTTTAGAAAAAAAACTAGGGGTCTTCAAACCTGACAGCTTTAAGACTTGTGGACTTCAACTCCCAGAATTCCTCCTCCAGTCACGTTGGCTCAGGAACTCTTGGCATTGAAGCATGCAAGTCTTAAAGCTGTCAAGTTACAAGATCCTTGCCAGTGGTGGGTTTCAAAATTTTTTGGAACCTCTTCTGTAGGTGTGGCCTGCTTTCCGGGTCCACTGGTGGAACCTCTTCTAACCGGTTCGGTAGATTTGACGAACCGGTTCTACCGAATAGGTGCGAACTGGTAGGAACCCACCTCTGATTCAAAGCTACAGCAACACTGAAAAAAGTGACTCTTCACAAGACCATTGCACTATCCCCATGGTCATGTGATCAATATATGCTTGGCAACTACCTATAATCAAGATTTCCCATTGTTTATTAGAGGATGACCAACTGATTAATACAGTCTATGTTACACAACGTCAATTGTTCCCTATGATCATTTAGATAGTCCGCAAGATTACAAAGTGTGGCATGTAATACTAGAGTCCAGTGATCTCCCCCTCCTCCTTGGAAATAAGCTTTGTTCCTTCAATTCAGTCTTTGGAGAGAAAGCCATGAATATATATTCCTTATCATGAATAACTCTTATTCATTTCATATCTTATTAGCAGGGCAAGCTTTGTAAGTAATTTCTGAACACCTGTTCAAAAATATGTCAACAAGTGCTTTATATCTAAACTATAAATTGTGTCCTGCCTGCCATAATAACTGCATTAACAGGTTCCACCACAAAACCGCGTTCAACTAAAGCGTGCTCGACGAAACCGCGTAGCTGACGTCATCACAGGGCGACAACAGCGCAGAGACAGAAGCATGCTGTAAACGCTAAACCTAAAATTAACCCCTAAACCTAAACCTAACCCCCCTAAACCTAATCCTAAACCTAACCCTAAACCTAACCCTAACCCTAACCCTTAACCTAACCCTAACCCTAAACCTAACCCTAAACCTAACCCTTAACCTAACCCTAAACCTAATCCTAACCCTTAACCTAACCCTAAACCTAACCCTAAACCTAACCCTTAACCTAACCCTAAACCTAACCCTAACCCTTAACCTAACCCTAACCCTAACCCTAACCCTAACCCTAACCCTAACCCTAACCCTAACCCTAAACCTAATCCTAACCCTAAACCTAACCCTAACCCTAACCCTAAACCTAACCCTTAACCTAACCCTAAACCTAATCCTAACCCTTAACCTAACCCTAAACCTAACCCTTAACCTAACCCTAAACCTAACCCTAACCCTAACCCTAACCCTAACCCTAACCCTAACCCTAACCCTAAACCTAATCCTAACCCTAAACCTAACCCTAAACCTAACCCTAAACCTAACCCTTAACCTAACCCTAAACCTAATCCTAACCCTTAACCTAACCCTAAACCTAACCCTTAACCTAACCCTAAACCTAACCCTAACCCTAACCCTAAACCTAACCCTAACCCTAACCCTAACCCTAACCCTAAACCTAACCCTAAACCTAACCCTTACCTTAACTTGAATCGGCTTGCTTTCAAAGCACTATTTAAAGCGCCCTTCTTTCTCCGCGCTCGCTGTTGTCGCCCTGTTGAAGACGTGAGCGACACGGTTTAATCGGGAGCGCTTTAGTCGAGCGCGGTTTTGTCGTGCCACGGCATTAACATATTGGACAAAGTCATAATATGGGTCACGTGTCATTAATAATAATCGATGCTTTGAGTTTTAGAACAATGTGCGGACAAAGCGAACTGTAGCTTTGTCAATTCGTCACAGTAAAATTTATCAGGAATTAGAACGGTGCCTTTCAGCTTTAGTTATATTACCTCATGTTCCCCAAGTCCCTCAATGCAACCTGAGCTATTAATAAAAAGGTTGCGGCAATTTTTTTCCCCGAGTTATACTTGAGGTATTAATGACTCATATTATATACCCACCTCATAGGAGTGCTGTTTTGTGGAAAATAGGAGGAGGGAGGAATATTAGATATTTTCACCGCCTTAAGTTGTACGTAAAAATAATAAAGGTGGGATATAAATTAAACCTGCCACAGTAATTGGAATAGTTAAGTTCTCTGCACATGCCTTTCTATATGAATTTCTAATGTAGTACATTTAATTCATTTTCCACAACAAAGACGCCACGTGAATATTGAAATCTTATACATTTATCAGATTAGGCTCTGTTCAATATACCAGTGGCAACTGTCATTAAATGCTACTGAGTGTTCACAGAGTTTAGTTATACTAAACCTCTCCACGGTAATGTAATTCATCTAAGGTCCAAACATGCTTGATCTAGATTATTAAACATGGTGTTAAAAAGCCTGCTGGTTTTTTTTTTAAAAGCGGGATGTTCTTGTAATTCAGAGAAATCTAATCTCCCTGAAGCATCCCATCTGACATCACATTTGAGTATTAACAGATTCATATGAACTAGGCACGATTAGAACTATGTAAATTTTAGTGTACTTTTTTGGAGACCAGTTAGAGGAAAGGCCACTGGAGATTAGAAGCGCAATTCTATACATGTTTATTCAGAAGTAAGATTCATTAGGCTTTGTGAGATTTACTTCCCGAGGAATGCTTTGCAGAGATGGACAGGATGAAGCCGCCAGATGTTTTGAATTATGATTTCCACAGTCCTTTTCCATTGGCCATACTTGCTGGGGCAGATGGAAGCTGAATCCCACCACTGGCATGGATTATAGTGTAGAAGCATGGCAGTCCTATTCTTGCAACTTTATTGGTCATTGCGCATATGTATCTGGTACAAATGAAGGGAAACAGTGATGGTATGATTCATTGTTAATATTTTTCTGGTCTTCCTATCCAAGTCTTTTATTTCTGCTTGAGTTCAGTCCACTATTCTAGCTGTGTATCTAATGACTGGAATTGCCCCTGTGTTAAGAGCTTTGATGGTGTTCCTCCGCTGAGTTTGAATTTTTATGATCTTCTCTACTCCGATGATATATTCGTGACTAAAGTCTTGATTTCAGTGCTTCATGTGGTCAGCCTGAGGATGATTTCTAGTGATCATCTTCATCCAGACCCTTGATGTTATTTCCATACAGCATCTTAATTTCTTCAGTTTTCCTTATTTTTCCCCCTTTTGATGTTGAAGGGAGCACATTTGTCCAGTCCAAACTCTTGGCCACGTTGAGCAACAATTCTATTTCAGATGGTGTTTTTCCATACAGTTTCAAATTGTCCCCATAAAGGAAGAGGGGTAGCCTGGAAGATGTTTTTGGATGTTTGATAGCCATGGCCTGACTTGTTCAGTATTGTTGACAGAGGAATCAATGCACTAACAAACAGTAGTGGTGAGAGTGAGTCTTCTTGAAAGACTTGTTATTAACCTCTCCCAGTTTATCCCCATTGACCAGTAAATGTGGTCTTCCATGGTGCCATTGCTCTTTCCACAAAGTGTTTGATGTTTCTACTTATATGTTTCTATTTCAGCGTTCCAAATATCATGTAGAATTAAATCAGAGTCCAAGGCAAAACGATCCTTAAAGTTCCAATTTAATAAAGCAGACATCTTAGCACATCTGGGTTAATCCCAATTCTGGAAATGACATAACAATTCCACCCAGTTAAAAGTTCATGATCTTGTCCCCACACCCACAATCCATCACATGGTCCAATCTTCTTCTTCCACGCTGGCATCCACACCCAGCTGCTTCCGGTTAGGTGCAAAGGTGCGGAGACAAAAGATGACCTTGGTCTTCTAGAAAAGAATGATAACAATACATTCCACAATTCTACTCCTTTCTATTCTCCCCTCCCATCAACTCTACTAAAGAAACAGCGTAATGAAATAAGAGAAAGTGTGGAAGGGCAAAATTCTAAAAGGAATATAATTGCAGGCCTGACATCCTACTTGTATTAAAACTTGTATGCTCCATCGGCTGTTCACTGCCTACCCAGAATTCTACTTTGCTTTCACCCTGTGCATGACACTCATTAAAAATAGATCCACAAATGGCAGAAGATATAAGATTGTTTTGCTATTGGAGAGATACAGGTTGATAGATGGAAGAGTATAATTTAAAACTAGCTAAACTGAGTTAAATTTAGTGACAATAGGTATAGTTAAATAAAAATTGATAATGATAGTAATGTATACAATGTTGAGCTGTTATGATAAGTAATAATTGGATATGAATATTGAATGTTACCCGTGAAGGTTAGAAATACTTTTGGACTATATATAAAGGTTATTAGTAACAATAACAATAAAAAAGACAAAATTAGACACAGCTAAGTTTTAATATTAGGGGGAAAATGTTATGATATAGGATATAGGCAAATAAAGAAAGGATAATGAGAATAAATTATATACATGCTATGAGTACAATATGAGGGAATTGGATGTAAATGGTAAACAGGGATTTGGCAAGAAGGATTAGAAAATTTTGATATTAAATATTATGGATGTTTAGCTAGAATAGGATATGAGGATTTAATATTAATGGAGGATTTTATAAATAAGTAAATGAAATGCCAGTAAGTGGTTATGTATTAAATCTTGGTATATTTTATGATGAAGGACGTTTAAATAATCATAGTCAAATAAAAGTGGAGGTATGATGATGGTACTATAATAAATATCCGAGTTAAGATATTAGAATTAATATGAATTATATTTGATGACGGTGGAAGAGATGCATGAAAGCCTTTTGTAACCAACTGATACACTTTCTACAGTATGTAAAGAAGGAGGATTTGTATGTTTGTTTTGAAAATAAAAATATATTTTTAAAAAAATGAGTGGGTAGGTGAGGTTTTGATTGCACAGCTACGATTGCCCCCTTAACTTTTTTGCTCCCCTTCCTCAGCCTCTCTGGTTTTGTGGTGAAATAGTGCAAATTAGTCTTGCAGGCTTCTTTGGAGTGAACCTTTCAGATGAAGTAAGTTTTCATAATTGCGACAGTTGTTTTATTATTTCCATCAAACTCTTTAGTCTAGAGTCACAGCTAGTGGATCTCAAAACGAAATGACACACTCAAAATAATGTTGGAAAAAATCAACTTTGTTGCCCAACAAACGGTACTGGGGAAAATTCTTATCCTCTGATGGTAATAATGACGGGGAAGGGGACTCCAAATAGCCAAATAAGGACACTGGTTTCTACTTCATGAATGGGGCCTGTGGAAAATCAGTAATTTCCTTCTCAGCTGCTGGGAGCGTTTGGTGCCAAGGCTGCTTGTCAGTGGCTTACATCAACAACATAAACAAACATTTTAACAAGGGCTGCCAAATTAGGTCTCACTCCCCACATCCCCTTCAATCACTTAATGGGAGAAGACAAAGGCCGGGAAGATTAGATCACACCTTCAAGAAAGGACAGAAATTGTAAGGAAGGAAAGGAATTTGAGGGCATGTTAAGGCTGCTTTTAAAAAATGCCAGGAATGCAAATTAAAACCATACAAGGGTCTGCAATCAATAAAATATGTTAAGCACAGTTCCAAAGGGTTTTTGTCCTATCAGTAAATTAAACCCCAGGCAAGAGCAGGAAAAACGGCGAGGCCTTCAGCAAGAAGAAAATGATGGGGCAGCAAGGATGGGAGAATTCAACTTTAATGTTTCCCTTATCAGGGAAAGGAAATCGCAAGATACAATGTGATCTCAAAAGCTACTGATGATCTATTGATCTTTGAAGTGAAAACAGTCGTGAAACCTGTTTAAGAAGAAATCTGCTGTGGTAAATAACTTCAAAAGCAGAATAAAATCAGATCATTCATGTCACATTGTGTGACTTCAGTAGAAAGATCGCTGCGGATATCCAGCCTAGTGTGAGATTGCTCTTTTTTTTTTTTAATTATTGAAATTTAATGAGACTTATCTCATTAATAAAACACAACAGCAGTCAGATAAAAGCCCTACCAGATCTGGACCATGGCACGACAAAACCGCGCTCGACTAAAGCGCGCCCGATTAAACCGCATCGCTGACGTCATCAGCAGGGCGACAACAGCGAGCGCGGAGAAAGAAGGGCGCTTTAAATAGCGCTTTGAAAGCAAGCCAATTCAAGTTAAGGTAAGGGTTAGGTTTAGGGTTAGGTTTAGGGTTAGGTTAAGGGTTAGGGTTAGGGTTAGGTTTAGGGTTAGGTTAAGGGTTAGGGTTAGGTTTAGGGTTAGGTTAAGGGTTAGGATTAGGTTTAGCGTTAGGTTAAGGGTTAGGTTTAGGGTTAGGTTTAGGGTTAGGTTTAGGGTTAGGTTAAGGGTTAGGTTTAGGGTTAGGTTTAGGATTAGGATTAGGTTTAGGGGGGTTAGGTTTAGGTTTAGGGGTTAATTTTAGGTTTAGCGTTTACAGCGTGCTTTTTTCTCCACGCTGTTGTCGCGCTGTGATGACGTCAGCTACGCGGTTTCGTCGAGCGCCCTTTAGTCGAACACGGTTTTGTGGTGGAACCGATCTGGACTACAAGACTCTGTTGGGCCACGAGATGGCAGTGAAGATGGATGGAAAAAAGCTTTGTCCAGATCCTTCAGATTTTGCAGTCCTGCCCTAGTAACTCTGAAAAGCTATCAGCGGGTTTGCGTTCATCCTCCGAGGTGCAACCTGAAAGCAGAGCACCTTACACATAGCCGATTCAGTTGGGAGCTGAGCTCCGGTTTCTCAGAACAGAGATGTCTGTTCTATTAATAACAAACAATCATTTAATTCAATGGCCCCCCAACCTTTTGGGCACCAGGGACCGGTTCTGTCGAGAGAGTTTTTTTCCACGGACCGGAGGGGGCATGGATTCGCATGCTGCCTGCATCCCACAAATGAGGTTTCACTTGTTTGCACGGCCTGGTTTCTGGCACGTCCTGGCCCGGTGGTGGCCCATGGTCTGGGGCTTGGGAACCCGTGATCTAACTCCAACATTGAGAAGTACAAGATTAAAAAGTCTGATAAGGCATGGGAAAAATGAAAAAGGCACTGGTGGAATAAAATTACAAGGGGTATAAGAGGGGACGACACTGTAAAACTGTCACATACTGATAGAGGATAAGTACCTTTTTATAGTGGAAACATCCACCTAGGCAATAAAGCAATAAAAATTGAGTGGCAAGACCGGGAAGCTAAGCCTAGAAGTCTGACATTAAAGTCTTCGTAAAAAAGACACCCCCCCCCCCAAAAGACTCATTGGCCATAATGAATTTTAAAACAACCTTTAGGCCACTAGGAATGGAGAAGGCGTGACATAGAGATGACCACAGAATGGAGTCCAAATTTTGAAACTATTGTCTTATCACCAGTGGTGGGATTCAAATAATTTAACAACCGGTTCTCTGCCCTAATGATCATCTGGGTAGGAGGGGCTCGGTGGTCATGTGACTGGGTGGGCTTGGCCAACTCAAGGTCACTCAGGTCGATGGGCGCTTCGCCTTAGCTGTTACAATGTAATAAGGGTTAACCGGAGAGGTCGTTTCTGTAAGCAGGGCAATAAAGATTAGGCTAGAAACAACATCAGAATGTTTCCTTCCTGCCTTCCTTACAGGATTAGCCCTGTTAAGTGGGAAAAAACAAAAGGAGATTTCTTCCAACAATCAGTTCTCTGAACTACCTAGAAAGTTACCAACCGGTTCTCCCGAATAGGTGCGAACTGGCTGAATCCCACCACTGCTTACCACCAACTTCCAATGGTGCAATTACGGGTAGTCCTCAACTTATGACCACAAATGAGCCCAAAGTTTCTGTTGCTAAGTGAAACATTTATAGAGTTTTGCCCCATTTTACAACCCTTCTTTCCACAGTTGTTAAGTGAATAACTGCAGGTGTTAAGTCAGTAGCATGGTTGTTAAGTGAATCTGGCTTCTCCCTTGATTTTGCTTGTCATAAGGTCACAAAGGTTGATCACATGACCCCAGAGACACGGCAACCGTCTTAAATATGAATCAGTTGCCAAGCGTTCAAATTTTGATCAACTGGCTATGGGGATGGTTCATCGGTCGTAAGCGTGTAAACGGGTCATAAGTCACTTTTTTTGAGTGCAGTTGCAACCTTGAGCAGTTATTAAATGAACTGTTGTAAGCTGAGGACTATCTTTATTGATCCTGAGTTGCAGGCAAAGCACACCCTGTGTTTTCCATCCGTTTTCGTTTGCACTAAGAGGCTGGTGAATTTTAATCTAATAGTACTTGAAAGCTCCAAATCTCGAATCAACTTGATGTCTGCATATTGCCATCACAATCTAGCACCTCCAGATCAGAGGTGGCTTCCTATAGTTCGCACCTATTCGGTAGAACCGGTTCGTCAAATCTACCGAACCGGTTAGAAGAGGTTCCACCAGTGGACCCGGAAAGCAGGCCACACCTACAGAAGAGGTTCCAAATTTTTTTGAAACCCACCCCTGGTCCTTGGATATGATTATTCTACACTATCATGCTCCTATTTATAAAACTCAGTGCCTCTGTGAAAGGTAAGGATGACTACTGCGTTTGTGGTGCAATCAGAACATTGCGTGTGTTGAAGTTGTTTTAACGCAAACGAAAGATGCCTTTAAAAAAAACAAGTTTACATCCTATTCTTATGCATGCCAGTGCTGTGTGTGAGGTCATTTAAGGTGGTTCTGACAAGTGTCGTCGGCATCTTCATATCCGGTCACATGGGCGGCAAGCCACTCCCATCCGGTCACATGGGTGGCAAGCCACTCCCACAAAGGAGGCCACACCCACAGAGTAGGTTCGAACAATTTTTGAAACCCACCACTGCTCCAGATGTGTGGAAGCTGAGGTTGCAGCTCCCAGAATGTATTCTGGAGGGTTTACATTTGCCCATCAAAAAAAAAAAAAGAGAGAGATTGGGCTCCTCAGATATTGAGTGGCAAAAGACTGGAGCATTTTAGTAGAACTTTTAGCTGCTCTGATCCCTGCCTCTTGGAGGGAGAAGGAAAGTTTTCCATTCATCACCCGGCATATTCAGAACACAGCTATGTAGCAGCAGGGAATGGGAAAAGAATTCCTTGTGCAAATAACTCCGAGCACATTTTGCCTCCCTCCTTTATCTCTGGGTCTTGACCCCCGCAGCCTGTCAAAGGGTAGACTTGGGTAAAAGATTTTTCTCCCTTGTTCCATTTCTTAAGGGTCGGTCTCAGGAACTTTCAGCTACAGTCAAGGTAGAATTAATATTACTATATTAAGATGCTTAGTACAATTGTAAAAAATGGGGGGAAAAAATCCTAATCCTTGGAGCAAAGCCTTGTCTGATTGAAAAATGGAAGGAAAAAGTGTTTTCTCGCTTAGATTTTTTTCCACATAATGATTACTAGAAGAAGGTTTCTGATTGGGAGACATGAAAATTGAGCTGTATAGTAAGAGTTACAAGAAAAATGCCTTGCCTAAACTAGATGCATTGGTAATAAAGCTTTCATAGGATGTAAAACTCTGCTCTCTGCTGATAGGTTTTGGCATTGCTCATCACAATAAGAAACCCATTCAGCATTTCCAATGCCTTCCTCATCTTACATGGCTTAAACAGCTTGTGTGCATAATATAATAAATATATAATGTAATTGTGTTCCTTATTTTCTTGTTGATGATTATTTTGAACGTTGGTGCTCAAAACCAAAGGAGTGCAGTCATATTCCACATATAGCCATATAATGAAATCAGTGGTGGGTTTCAAAAATTGTTGGAACTTACTCTGTGGGTGTGGCCTCCCTTGTGGGAGTGGCTTGCCGCCCATGTGACCGGATATGAAATTATGAATTAGTACTTAGGTCGGTCCAAGTAGCTATTCAGAAACTCTGGGATTGAAGCATACAAGTCTTAAAGCTGTCAAGTTACAAGATCCTTGCCAGTGGTGGGTTTCAAAAAATTTTGGAAACTCTTCTGTAAGTGTGGCCTGCTTTCCGGGTCCACCGGTGGAACCTCTTCTAACCGGTTCGGTAGATTTGACGAACCGGTTCTACCGAATAGGTGCGAACTGGTACGAACCCACTTCTGAATGAAATTGAACCTTAAACTTGAACTCCTTTAAGTAAGCAAATCAGAGAGTTAAAACAAATCAAAACAATATCTCAGCACTAACCAGGTAAAACTACATAAATTACAAATAATTTGAATTTGGATCACCACAATGATTTGAAACCAGCCTGTAGTTTTCTCCCCAATTTGATATCCTACCAATTATTTGCTCTAAAATGCCCATTATTCTCATTCAGCGTGCCCATTCACCATAGTTTAAAACAGGGATGTTAAACTCAAGGGCCGTGGGCCAGATCCAGCCTGCGGGCTGCTTAAATCTGGTCCACGGGGGGACGATCTGGAAATATCAAATCTACAATCAACCATCTATAATTGACAGCAATTTCTATTTACTATCCTAGAAATTGACCTCAGTTGTTAGATCTTGTATAATCATGTTATTTATGCTATTGTATTTTTTACTATTAGTTGAATAATAAAAATACAATACTATAAATAGCTTTTCTGCCTGGAAAAGCAATTTACTATTAAACAATAGGGTATAAATTTAGAAATAAAAAGTTTACTGGAGTATGAAGAATAAGTAATAAATATTTGCCAGTTTTATTTGGTAGAAGAGATAGGAAAATAGTTATAGTAAAGAACTGTGGAAAGAAAGAAGGGGAATGATGCATCTTGAGCCTGTGTCAAACACCCATCCCGGCTTGCCGCGCTGCCGATATTGGGATGCCCCGCCTCACTGCCAGCCATCTGGTCTTTGGTCTCTGCTGTGCATGCGCGCATGTCCACGACAGTGGTGGGTTTCAAAAATTTTTAGAACCTCTTCTGTAGGTGTGGCCTGCTTTGTGGGAGTGGCTTGCCAGCCAGGTGACTGAGTGGGGGTGGCCAACTTGTAAAATGTGGTGAAACTCACTTAACAACGCTCTTGCTTAGCAACCAAAATGTTGGCTCAGAAACTCTGGCCGTTGAAGCACACAAGTCTTAAAGCTGTCAAGTTACAAGACCCTTGCACCCTTTAGAAAAAAACCCAGGGGTGTTCAAACTTGACAGCTTTAAGACTTGTGGACTTCAACTCCCAGAATTCATCCTATCGCTCTTCATCATGATGATGTGCGGACGGGCAGGGGGAGGGAACTTGAACCGGTTCTAAACGGCACTGTAGATTTGTGGAACCTCTTCTATAGAAGAGATTAAAACTGGCAGTCTCATCTAAAGGAGAACCTTTGTCCCATCTGGGCAGGTCATTTGAGATGAGATGAGCGCTTTGATACTTCGAAAGTAAAAATAACAGTTCAGGGAATTACTTTTGCTATTGTGATCGCAGTGTACCATGCAGTTGTGTGAATTTTACGTGCATTTTTAACGTAACAAGAAGCCATGGAACGAATGGAACTGGAATCTTTGTACAGTAATCAGAAAATATCCTTGGTATAAACAAATTGTGAACAGTGTTAATGTTATAGTTTCCAAATGCCATTAGCATCACATCTGTAGAGCACTAGAGTATGAAAATGTGTAAGAACAATCTTTCCTCTTAATTAGGTACCATTCTGTTCCCTGTGGCAATAGTCAAAGTACTTGTGAAACTGAGCTGCTCTATTCATAGGACGTGAGCCGTACTGATTTTATGAATATTTTACTAAGCTCTGTTTTAGAAAAGAAATCTTTTTAAAGGAATCTTTTTTTAACTGAGTATATAATGTACCTTAAAAAAAAACAACCCACCCCAGTGTGATGCAACAGTTTTGTTACAGTCAAAACATTTTAACAACCTATTCCCAATTCTAATAATTAATGCAATTTACCTTCTCTCTGCTTCTGGTTTGAGAATTCTTTGTTTATTATTTGTGTCTCACTGGGACCATTAGCTACACAGTGCTGCCTTTCACAAACTCCTGATTACAGTCCTTCTTCAATTTACAACTGCAATTGGGATTGCTGTCAGAAGTTGGAACAGTTGTACAGTGAGATGTGATGTGACTGCCTGAACTTATAATGGGAAGTCTGGCCCTCACAGTTTTAGTCTTTACCCAATAATTGTCATTCAGTAGTTATGCACCCCAATCCAAGCCATTCTGGGCTTGGCCTTTCCCAGTCAGGTAAGACATGGTCTACAACTCCCCCCCACCCCTCTGCCTATTGCCTCCCAATCTTTGCCCTTTGGCTACTCTACATTCTGTCTTGTGAAGCAACAAGCAGCCCCAGAACCACACCCCGGAATGCTTCACCCACCCCTTTAAGTCCATCAGTCCACCCCAGCATGCATCAATAAGCATTCATTCACCCAGATGCCTTCTCTCTCAGTTCCTCATAGCAACTTTCATGTTTTACACCTAAATGCCACAACCAAAACAGAAGTGCTCCGAGGCCTCTGCTCTCCTTTTCAAACCCTTTGTCATTGTTACCTGTTGTGGCCCAGCAGGAGCCGTTGGAGCTGCCACCAGACTCCGACAGCGAGGGGCCCTATGAGTTGGCTCTGGAGGATGTGGAGGACCCTGGACAGGGTTCCGACTCCGAGCAGGGCGCAGAGAGGCTGGTTGGCCACCAGGAGGTGCCTGAGCCTTGGACCAGTGGGGAGGAGATAAGGGAGAGTGATCTGGACATCATGCATTGGAGCAGTGGGGAGGAGACAAGGGAGTTGGTCCTGGATGCCCGGCACCCGAGAGCTAATAGGCGTAAAGAACAGTTGCGCAGTTACAGGAGGTAATTGCACTCAGCTGGTGGTAATTAGGCTCCTCTCCAGACTATAAAAGGAATGCTTGTGCACACAGCCCTTTTGCAGGAGTCAACGTCATTCCTAACGCATTTACAAAAGTTGGAGAACTGTGGTGTTAGCTTGGCAGGCTGGATTACTGCCAAGGCTTGTCTGTGCTGGATTGCTGCCAAGGACCTGCCTGTTAATAAATTCCGTAAAGTATCTTTGGCTCGGTGTGCTTTGGTGTGGGACGAGGGCGGTCAGAACAGTTACCATAGGCACTTCAACTTCTCCAGCTTCCTACATGTGGCTCTTCAAAGCATAGCACCAAGCTACAGTACCCATGAAGCCCCAGAAAGTACCCCAAAACATTTGTTTGCTCAGCTACCTTCTCTCCCAAGTTGGATGCCCACACCAACCTTTCACTTTTTGCGCCCAGCTACCATGGCCAAAGCAGAAGCACCCCACTGCTTTGTTTCAACCCACTCTCTTCACTGAACATTTACTACAGTTGCCTCCGTGACCCGTGCTGCTTTGGGAATGCTGTGCTGTCTTCAAAATGCTGATCTATCTCGTAATCCACAAGAGAGTGACTTAATTTCCTTAGCAACACAGCCATTTCAAAGGCTTCAACTCCAGGTTGCCAAATCTCCAGGCCAGATGGCAGAACCACCTTTCTAGGCCAGCAAGGTTGGATCCAATGTGATCTCAGTGCAAATGATGTCCCAAAAAGTGGGTGCAGCTCTCCTCCTGCATCCTGTCAGATAGCATTGCTTTGTGGATGGGACCTAGAACATGGCCTTCCTGCTGTATCTGGAAGCTACATGCAGATTGTGAAATCATATCTACCCATCCCATTGGCGGTCTCTCAAATAACCAGCTCCAGGCCATTTAAAACTTTATAGTTCATCTACCAGCACCACCAGTCAAACTTAGAAGCAAACTGGTAGCTTGAAGTAGAAGCGTAATGTGTGTTGATCTAGATCCACACATCACTGTCTGTGCTACTGAATTTTGTACCAGTTGAAGCTTCCAGACATTCTTCAGGAACAACTTCCTGCAGAGCATGTTACGGTAATCCATACAGGTCATAATCAGGCCATGAATAACTGAATGTAGGTCTAATGAATTAGCACAAGTTTATTAATTTGGTAAACAAATTTCTATAGCAATCCAGCTCACACCTAGGTGACTCCTATCCACAACTGCCATCTGCTCATTGTTCTCTAGGCTTCCCAGAATGACGATAAAATGACTTTTATCGTAGTAAATCTACTCTACATTCCCTAGAATGTTAAAAGAATTTTGGACACTTTGGATGTGTAAGGGTTTCAGTGCTATGCATTGTAAGACCCTGAGCTGATACAAACTCAAGCCTGATACATGTTTTGTAACCACAGTTTATTTTGTTCAACTTTCATACTAAGCCATAATACAGTTTGGTTCAACATGTTAAGTATTCAGTCACTTCTTCAAATCAAAGGGGAAAACCTTTTCCTGTCTAGCTAATCTATACATCACTGGGGAAAGCAACATACTTACATATAGATTTTTCAAATATTACCAACACTGACCACACACATACAATGTACTCATCTGCGCTCAGGTTCTCTGTACACAAGGTATTGGATATCAAATGTAGGACAATTCTAGTTCTCAAATTTGGCATAATCATAACTCGGTAAAGTAAATCCCATCCCATCTCTATTAATAAAAGAGTTAACTGGAGTTAGGATTGAACAAGGAGTAAACATCCCACTTAATCTGCATAATGTAGGACCTCTTAACCTTTGCAGTGCCACAATTTCCTACTTAAAATTTGATCTGGAAGCCTACAGTGAATTCAACATCATTCCTGCTTTGCCTGGACAATATAGTGTGTCTTCTGTCAACTCACTTTGCCTGGTATCTCTGCAGCTGGCCTGAATAGGCTAAGTGGCAAACCAACTTTTACAGTCCTTCTACTTTGCCTACATAGGCTTGTTTTTTTTAAAGGCCACAATATTGTGGCCTTCCTCCAAGATGCTTGCAATCTACGGGTACCTGGGGAGGGCAAGACTAAGAGTTTGAAATCCTCTGCAGAAGGCATGTTGTCACATTATCCATGATTTTCACCAAGCATCAACTGGCTTGCCTATCCATATCTATCAATGTCCCTCAGTTTGTTAAGTTCTCTATGGGTGGACTAGAGTATCTGCTATTTCTTTTGATGATGATCTGTTCAAGCAACACCCCACACAAAGAAAAGAGCAATATCAGAGAAAACAGAATCAAAGCAGTCCTGAGGGGTCCTCGATGGTCTCTGAGCTCGGTTGTTTTCTTGCAGATGTTTCAGTGTTGGGATTCAGCCAGTTCGCACCTATTCGGGGGAACCGGTTGGTAACTTTCTAAGTAGTTCAGAGAACCGATTGTTGGAAGAAATCTCCTTTTGTTTTTTTTCCACTTTACAGGGCTAATCCTGTAAGGAAGGCAGGAAGGAAACATTCTGGTGTTGTTTCTAGCCTAATCTTTATTGCCCTGCTTACAGAAACTGCCTCTCTGGTTAACCCTTATTACATTCTAACAGCTAAAGCGAAGCGCCCATCAACCTGAGTGACGTTGAGTTGGCCACACCCACTCAGTCACATGACCACCAAGCCCCACCTACCCAGATGGTCATTAGGGCAGAGAACCGGTTGTTAAATTATTTGAATCCCATCACTGAGATGTTTCCTTACCCAAACTAGGTAACACCATCACTGCTGGCAACATTACCTAGTTTGGGTTAAGAAAAGGAAACGTCCGCAAGAAAACAACCAAGCTCAGATTGCACCAAGTTTTCCCCAATTTCAGCTCTGAGCCACACAACATTCTTCTTTATGAAAGCAGTGTTGGCAATTGTTAAGAGACGAACATGGCCTTTTTCCAGTGGTGGGATTCAGCCGGTTCGCACCTATTCGGGAGAACCGGTTGGTAACTTTCTAAGCAGTTCACAGAACTGATT